>NC_040013.1:47844486-47872231 GCF_000972845.2 Larimichthys crocea | reverse complement strand
CCTCTTTTGTAAACCGATCTTTGAAACGAAATCGATTTTAGAGGCCAGGCTGATGCACCAAAAGTGCAGACCAAGGGGGGGGGTTTACCTTCGGCGCTGAACCCAGGACTATGGAAGCAAGCTACCCATAGGCTTGGCCGTAGTTATGATGGCGCTTTCAAAATTCGCACTCTCACTCCACGTTTTGAACACGCAAACGACACACCTCTCACTCTGCATCCAGCTGCGTGGGGGAGTATGCTTTTCTGTTAGTCGTGGGCGCCCAGCGTGACCTGGAATGTATTGGCGCATCGCGTGCGCCTCAGAACTTGCGTAATGAAAGTGGAAAATAAAGATCGTATCAAACTCGATTATATGATTTTCTAGCGCATGTTTGCCAACCCCACTGACCTCGTGCTCCACTTACGTTATGCCCGCCTAAATACAAGGACAATTATTTAAGTATTGAGTTTAGTATTACGCTTGGCCCCAGGCAAACCACTTAATGTACGGATGAATGAGCATCCTTAAGGTTAAGTAGGAATCATGGTTTTCAAGTTACTCACATAATGATATTTCCAGTTTTATTTTTTATCAAAACTGTTCTCGGATGTCTTTGACTGACAGATTTTCAAAACCTCTTATTGGTAAAGATTCAGCAGCAGCTGTTGAACTAACACTGTGAAACAAAAAAAGATATAAGCTTCGGCATCTTGTCGCTTCCCTGGGTTAGTCGCATCGTGAGTTTGTAAGCAATCCATTTCAAATTACAGCAAATACTGAACTCTCATAAGACAGAAATCAATTAGAAGTCTGAAGCTGTTTATCCATCAATTATGAAATGGTTCTGTCTTTTTGCTGATGAAGGGCGTATACTCCTGTAGTGTTGAGGGTGGTTCTGTACTGAGTGATGCAACATTGAGTTGGGGGGGGGGGGTGAATTCTCTCTAGGACACGGATCTATCAATAGGTCCCCCTGAATGACATGTATACTTGTGAGCACATCTGCACAACGCTGGACAATTAAGGCTACAACAACCTAATGCTTTGGTTCATAAGTCACACACTTCTTTTCAACATTTCTATAGGTGTTTGGAACCCCGAAGATCTTAAGTTACTCTCACTTATTTTAATTATTAATGGTAAACAACCCCAAATTGCGTAACCTACCTACCTCAAAAAATGTTGAGAACATACACAAAAGGGATAACATTAGAACACTAATAGAACCTGAATACGAGTTGAGCCCAAATTACCACAGAGCTGGCGGGTCTACCCTACGCCAACATGTAAACCTCACAGCACATCTCCCTGTGATCACTGGGATGAATTCTTGGCATGGTTCCATTAAGCACACAGAGAAATCTTGCCTCTGTGCTCAAGCGGAAGCCTGAAGGGCAGGACCCTGGTCAGATTGCTGGTTTACCACTTGGAAAGTGCGAGGGGGAGTCACAGCGAGTCAGGTATAAATGTGTATTGGCAGAGAGAAACTGGGGCGGGTTGTAGTTTGATGATCACACCCCCAAAGTGTGTAAATTTGCCCCTCATAATGATTAACACGCAAATGTGTTTTGGATCATGAAGGAACTACAGTGTTTATGTTCCTTGAACATCAGAGGTGTAGATGAATCATCACCACAATGGTAGAAAATATATTTGTGGAAAAAAAAGAAAAAGCAAAGAGCTTGAAGAGGATCCAATAACTATATTCACAACTGAATGACCCTAACTGTGATTAACATCATGCAAATGTAGGTGGTCATGGTTCATCAACAACACATATGCAAAGTGTATAAGTACCCCTTTTCACATTCACACACTGGCCCTGACGGTTGTGGAAATGTTTTCTTTATATGGGGCAGATTCCTTGGCTTTAGATCCTGTATTGCAAGTGGTGCATAATGCAGAAAGTGACAAAAGAGAGAGATACAGAGGTTATTCCAGGACAAGGACATTGTAGACCTATTATAGTGTGGAGGCAATAGGCCGACTGGTGCTCCCACTCATCGTCCTTTTTGCTGCCATATTCTCCACTGTAAATGACTCTCACAGCTGCCCCTGAGAAAGACCTTCCTGCCTATCACAGCTCTCAATTCAAGGCTATGGAAGGCATAGAAGATCTCCAGTAGCAGTGTTAGTGACTCATGGCTATGCTATCAAGGAAAAGGCTACTGCCACATGCTACTGTTTCCTTAAAACAGATGTCATGATACCACGGCATGTAAGGCCAACCACAGCATGCTCATAGATGTACATACACTCCATTTTAACGATTTCACGATTGTAACAGAGTTGGATTGGGTTATGACTACTTACCTTCCTTGCTTTTCCCATGTGTTGTGTGTTGTGATTAAGAGAACCTTTTCCTCCCACAACTTCAGGACAGTGTGTGAAAGGGTAACTATACACTTGCCCATATGGTTGTTGATGGAACAAGGGACCCTACATTGCATGATGTTATACAGTTTTTAGGTCAGTTCAGTTGTAATTATAGTATATGGATCTCTTCAAGCCTTGCTTTTTCTTTCTTTTTCCACAAATAATGTTAAATACCTTTTGGGGTGAGGATTTCATCTAACACCATCTGAGTGTTTCAAGCAACATAACACTGAAGTCCGCTTCATGATCCAAACAACATTTGCGTGTTATATTAGTAGAGGGAAATTTACACACTTTGGGGGTGATCAGCAAACTACAACAGCTCACATCCTTCCTCTCTGCAACACAAATTTATACTGACTCAGCTGGACCACTCACACGTTACAGTGGTAAACACAGCAATCGGACAAGGTCCTGCCCTTGGTTCAGCTCAGATTGAGCACAGAGCAGATTTCTTCTTTGTGCTTAATGGAACAATGCCAATATAACATCCCCAGTGATCACAGAGATGTGCTGGTGAGGTTTACTGTTTGGCTGTAGGTTAGATCCAGCAGCTCTTTGGTAATTTTTGAGCTCATCGCGTATTCAGGTATACTTATAGTTTCTTAGTGTATATACCTTTTGTGTATGTTCCAACATTTTTTGGGTAGAGCATTTGTGGATGGGTCTGTACCTTAATATTAAAATTAAGGTGGAGAGTACTTAAAGATCGCGGTTCAAAACCATAGAAATGTTAAAGAAGTGTGGTGATTGATGAACCCAGCATTAGGTTGTAGCCTTAATTAAGTCCCCAGACTTTGTGCAGAGTGCTCACAAGTATACATGTACTTCAGGGAGACCTATTGATAGTATCCGGGTCCCAGGAGGAATCAACCCCCAACTCAATGTTTGGCATCACTCAGTACAGCACCACTCCTCAACACTACAGGTATGCCCTCACAGCAAAAGACGACCAGTTCATATAATTGATGATAACAGCTTCAGACTTCTAATGATTTCTGTCTTTCTGGAGTTCATCTTGGCTTGGAATTGAAATGGATTGCTTACAACTCGATGCGACTAACCCAGTGGAAGACAAGATGCCGAAGTTATATCTTTGTTTTTGTTTTCACAGTGATTAGTTCAACAGATGCTGTGAATCTTTACACTAAGAGTTTTAATATGTCAGTAAAGACCAGAAGACATTTTTCAAAATAAATTGAAATATCATATGTGAGGATACTTGAACCAATGATTCCTACTTAACCTTTAAGGATGCCATAAACGTACATTTTCAGTGTTTGCCTGGTGGCAGGTAATACTAAACACAATAACTTAAATATGTACTTGTATTTAGGCTGTGCAATTAATCGAATTTTGATCACTATTTCGATTTTGTTTGTCAAACGATCTCGAAAATCATAAACGAGTTTGAACGATTTTTATTTTCCACTTTTATCCCAGTTCTGAGAGACACGCAATGCGCAATACATTCCTTCACGCGGCCCCACGACTAACAGAATAGCCCATACTCCCCCACGCAGCTGAAGAGGAGGAGGGGTGTCGTTGGTGTTCAAAACAGTGAGTGAGATGTGAAGCCGCCATCATAACTACGCCAAGCCTAATGGGGAGCTTGCTTCCAAGATCATGGTCATAGCGAAGTAAACATTGGTCGCACTTTTGGTGCATCAGCTGCAAAAACTCGATTCGTTTTCAAGAGATCGGTACAAACGAAGGGAAATGCTCCGTTTTTAAAATACCAGTGTACGGGTAAACGGGGATAACAGCTGCCATGGGATATTTCTTGCTAAAGATATGCAACCCATTAATACAGTCGAGGGTGAGGTTTCAGAAGATGGCTTATTGCTTATTGTTTTATGCTTATTATATTATATTTGTTCTATAATATAGAGAATTTGCAGAGCAGCTGGATCCATAGTTTTATTGGATACTTTATGTTTTTTCTGTGCCTTATTTATGTTCCATAAAGTAGATTTATTTTATTTGATTAATGCTTTATACATTGCAAACAGCTGTAAGTACATATTTGTAGCAAAATTATATTTTTAATTTGAATATTTTGCATAAAGAATCAATAACAAGGTGTTTTTTGAGACAGAGTGAAATTGTGCATTGTGAAACTCAAAATTAACGTTTGAAAATCGTGATTCATATATTGACCAAAATCGTGAATATGATTTTTTCCTTAATCGAGCAGCCCTAATGTATTGTCCTCTAGTTTGCTTAACAGACCCTCCTCTGCCTATGCTGTTAGTGGAACAGACCCACCAAGGCTCTATCTAAACACCATTATCAAGTTCCGATGCACGACCAGGCAGCTATAAGTACCCACTTAGGCCTTTCTATATGAGGCAAAGGCAGCTGCTCTTTTGTAAGGAGAAAGACAGTCTGGTATAGTCTGCAAAGGACACAACCACTGGAAACATAAACCGACAATCTGAAAGTGTCCCATGGCAAAATACACACAAACATATACGTAACACTCTCTCCTCCAGACGTGATCACACAATACGCTGAGATAATGGCCGCTGACTGCTGCTGTTGGGGGCCTGCTGCTTCATTGTTGCAGCCTCACAGTTCATGCATGGGGGCCCCTGGAGGACAGCTCATCTAAAGGGGAGCGGCATTCAAGAGGCGGCAGCGACAGGCACGAGAGTCGGTTGCCCTAACAGCCAGAGCACCATGTCGACTTTGTCCTCAAACAGGTCAATTTGTTTTGCCTCTGTTTCGATAGCAGGGAGACAAGGAACAGCCCTGTCCCTGCTGAAACGTTGTCCTCTTATAGTATCTGTGCGCCTGCGTCACTATGTCACTGAGAGAGAGCGATGGCCTTGCAATGAAAGAGAGGTTATTCAATCATTCAATTTACAGGTTTCAATTACTGTGCGGTTTATCCACACAGCTACTGTCAATACCTGATGCTTCATCTAAGTAGAGCACACACACCCATCTAATAATAGAGTAGAACAGGCCACAAATGAAGTAACTGGCCCGACTGTCTGCAGAGGTTTGGCTGCTAGATAGCAGGTAGGGACAAATGATCAAAGCAGAATCTGTACACTGTGGGGTCGACGACATGGCTTCACCTATCATATCATAATCTCCCATCAAAGAGAGCTCTGACGTGTGTAATGTTTTTTTTTTTCTATCAGCCAGCTGGCTACCTGGATCAACAACAGCAGGTATGCATGTAGTGTGTAACTCCACATTGTGACTAACAACACTGTCAGACCTAAAGACAGCTAATTAGTCTTAGTTATGTTTGCTTTTTGACTGAAATTAACCATTGTGTTTTGTTTTCATCTAAACAACATTCTACTTTACATTAATTCAAGATTTATAAAGTATGGTTATGATTATGATTTAACAATAGAAATCAAATCACTATTTGGACATCAAGCATTTTTCATGTCTACTGATGTTGTTTTTACCAACAGTAGGACTGTAACTAGAGTTGACCTGCTTGCTTGCTAGTGTAATGATTCACTTGTTTTTTTGAGAGTCAGTTGTGACAATGCAGCTTCACTCTGAGTTGCCTTGCGTGCACTTACCCGGGTGAATAGTCGGATATGACGATAAATAAATAGAAATGTGCAGCAAACGAGAGTTTGTTTGTATGCAACAATGCAACTAGTAATGTAAGCAATTACTATTCTGAACATAATCTAAAGAAATTACAGACGACAGTGACTTGCCCACCTATGGAAATGTGTGTATTGCAATGTGTGAACAACAATAAGACCGTTAGAAAGCGTGCAGCAAGCTTGAACATAAAAACCGAAAGCCAATTTTTGGTTCTTTTTGTAAAGCTTTTTCTGCTTCTTCTTTTTTCCTTTACAGAAAAAAAGTTTGTAATGTTGAGATGACAAGATATAATATGTGATCACAAGGAGAGAGCTTGTTTGTCTTGAGATTAAAAGAATTAAGTGTGTGATAGTGAGATAACAGGTTTGGAAAATCTCTACAACCGTGACAGCTAAGGTTTTTCTTGCAATTATGTTGTTAAAAAGGAGCAATGGATCAAAGCAGAATTAGTAGTGTAGGATCAGTTAAGACCAGTACTGTAAACTGTACCCTAACTGGACCCGCATGTGTGTGCACTGTATATGTGAGTTTACCATTTATTTATAACACGCTGAAATAAGAATTTATTAGGAATAATTGAGTGAAAATGCCAAGTTAAAAGCAAAACACCACTGCAGGATGTCTGTGAATAATGCCTGCAGCACTCAGTTAAATATTCTGTAGCTTGTTTGTCTCTGAGGAGGTTTGGAGCAGAACATTTTGTGTTTACTGTTCTGCTGTCTACAGCTCTGCATTTCAAGAGGTATGTTTCATCTACCTATTTACTGAGAAAAATATTAAATATCTATACTGTTTGTGGCATGGAAGCTTTGATACAATCATGTTTTAGGGGTTATAGGTAGAGCGCTCTATGAGCAGCTGAATGTTGGTTGTGAGGAAATTGTTCGATTGATTGGATTCACTGATTGGGTGAAGCTACTGACTCTACAATATTATTGCTAAATTGGCCTATTGTGGTTCTGTTTTATACGATAATATGTTAAAATGAAAACAATTCTTTCCGGTATAACTGCCACAAACAACTTGTATATATTGGATATGCAAGACAGACTAGCAAAGAGAGTGAGAGTAAGCAGTTCTTTGCAATGTCTATTAGCATTGTTTGACAATGTGCATGTTAAAAATGTCATGTTAGAGAATATTTATTCCTTAATGAGTTATTTGGAAGGTATTTAGAAAGCAGCCTCTAAGTACCTGTTATAACGGTGCAAATATTTGTTGCATGAATCCAAATAGAAAGGGTCGTTGTTCAATTCCAACTCAATATATTCACTGTCTATTTGCCAGTCTCAAAAACCATATCAGGCTCGGAAAAAGATGAAATGGTTAAAAAACTAACATTTTCATCTTTGTTTTGAGCAATTGCTCTAATTTCATTAACAAAAAACAACCTTTCAACCACAATGAAGACCCACTTAACCATGAAACCATACAGTTTACATGAATGAAATACAGTAAAAATTGACACAAACAAGAAGTATCTGTTTAAACACAGTCATAAGCCACCTTTACTTTTTGCAATTATCTTCAATGCTCTTCAGACACGCTCAGATAATAAACACAGTGAATAACATATAGTGTGCTCTGTCAGGCACAAGGCTTAACAGATATTCAAAAATCACATGCATTAAACACAACAAAATGAATGTCGACCATGTTTAAGCTACTGGATGTTGCTTAAATTGTTAAAATGCCTATAAGATAAATTGATCTCAATAGTCATACCCAAAAATAGTTATAATGATTGCACACTGTAGAGTGAATCTAACCTTCGATCTATAATCAAAACTATATCTATGTAAACACAGCGTCATTTGTTGTTCAGTGATTATGAAGACTGTGTAGATGTGACGCATCACGGTTGATTGACAGCTTCCTCATTGCTGTAGATGAGTGTTTAAGTGTGCACTATATTTAGAATCTATCACGGCTACTTCCCCATGGGAAATTCAGGCTGTTATCCACACTCTCTACAAAGCTACGAGCCAGCTCCTTTGACAAAACAGTATTTTTCCTGAAAATTTTCACATCGCACTCATGAATTAAGAATTTCTATTGTCCAAATCAGTGTTGGTGAATGCGCAACAGTGAGAGATTACCAAGAAGTTTAGTGATTTTTGCTAATTCAAACCAATATCAAGAAGGCGAACATTTTATGATGATTGGATTAATTGTTCCTCTAACACCTTTTATATGCATTAGTATTTACATACAACCCTAATTACATAGAAGGCGTTTTGAGGATGTGGGTTTCCAGTGGATGATGAACTTCAGCTAGACCACCGCAGCTGATACGTTTTTAGTGCACCCAGTGATGATGTTGTGGTGGATTGCAACACTTGACTGCATCTCTGCCTTTCTAGAATGGAGAGACTATTGGTGGCTGTGAAATAAGCAAAATGCGAAAAATGCAAAAAAAAAGCTGATGTTTGTTCTGGGAAAGAAAACTGCGTTCAACTGTGAGGGAAGAGGACCACACATCTGTTAGAAGAAAAGGCCTCAATGTAAAGTAACAAAAACATAAGATTCTGTTTTCAGGATGATTAATACACTAATGAAACATATTATGCAAATTATTTCAAGTTCTGCCATATTTGTGATAAGGCCCTCTAATCTCAACAACGACCCTTATAACAAAACCATTTATGTATGACAGTTTGCTTTAGTCTTTATTCATAATTAGAGATACCTGAAATCCTTCATCTTAGCTGCTGGAGTTGACCACGCAATTGCATCCAAAGATTAGTCATGGTCACCTCTTGTTTATCGACACTACATAGTCACAAAAAAAACCGATTGGGTGATATGGATATCCAACCCAGTTAGTAAAAACTAACTACAGTTGTAAAAAAAAAGGTATTGTTTTTTTAAACAAACCATTAATCCTTTTTAAACACATAAGCAGGTTCTCCACATTCCTAGGTTTGCATTCCTTTTTCAAAAACACACAGAGGACTGGCTTTTGAAGAGGAGCAAAACCACCAGAGTGTCAGAGTGGGGGACACAGAGGTGGCGGTGTTCGTGATCGCCAAGAATAATAGAAATGTTGTTTTAAACTACCTCGCCGGACCTGGTGCCAAAAAAAAAAACCTGAAGCCCTCGATTTCAATCATCTTCAATCATCACCATTATCCCTATCACACGTACTCCAGCTCCGACTGAGCTGTGGAATTCCCTCATAGCTCTTTTTTCTCATTCATGGCCTCAAGTGCCAGGACTCATGGGCGTGGAGCGCTCCACTGAGTTAACCAGGCAGAAACCTGCAGGTCGTACTGAGCTGGTGGTCGGGCCATAGCAGCCGAACGAAGACTGGCACTGCAGATTTTGCGATTTGTTGTTCACTCGCGTACCAACATCTCCCATCACTTAAACTCTACAATCTTATCGGTCATTTGTTTCTGCACCCTCAGCCGTGGACACTCTAGTAACCTGGCATTATATATGCAAGGCATAATATAATTAAATATTACTCCATGTGTATAACAATCTTTCAGTAATGTTTCTGATAACTGTCATTTCAAATGAGAAGAAGGGTCAGAAAAATAGAAAAATCTAATCTCTAGACTATCAAACTTCTATCTGTCAGTTCAACAACCAGACTTGTTAGCACTTCTCCTCAGCCATCACGGTTGTTGCTGTCCGTCTTTAAGTCTGTTTCTCACCTCTACTCCTTCAGCTGTCGATCAGTGCAAATCCTGACCCCTCAACCCCATTGACCTCCAGTCCATGTATCCAGTGCCCAGGTTGAGCTCATCAGAGTCCACTCTTCATCCACAGCCAGATCTCCCGTCACCAGTGTCTGGCTACTATCACAGCAAAAGGCCATATCATGAAATATATGTGTTAATGCAAAATTAGTTCCAGATGTTAAAATATAGCGAGAGAATAGCAGAAACTACAGACCTCTCAGTTTATCTTTTCTCTCTGTCTACATTGGACGTTTCAAAGTTGTCCCATTTCTTTCGCAGTCGCACATGTCTCTGTGATAGAGCTTGGAAATACAGCATGGTATGATAAAAGAGTAGGAGATAAGGACGGTCTTTTCACAGACCTCAGAGGGCTTATCTTGGAACTACAAAACTCGAGCCCACTCCTCCTCCATTAACACTTCCGCCTTGAAGGAGTAATATCTTTGAAGTATAACACATTGTGGGCTGAATGATGGCTTTATTGTCCATAAAGCCTACACGGATCAAGATTGGTTTTACAAGACACGACATTAGTAGAAACCGTTTATCTGCTCCCTGTTGAAAGGATAAAGTTCAAATGTGCTGTCTTCTGGAAATCAAGGACAAAATTGGCATCTTTGAGGGTCCACCTGATGCTAAAGTCCTCACATGCAACTCCAAAGGTATTTATGATTAAATGAGTTTTCAGAGAGGATTTCTTTTTTAACGCTCTCTTGAACAGCAGGGGAGTCTGTATCTGTTGCTGAATGTGCTCTTGAGTCTGTCCAGTGTTGGAGGGGATGGGTGGAATTTAGTTGGGATTATGTCCTCAGCCACCTCCAAGAGTGCTCAGCTTCAGACCAACAATAGTATTAATCTATATTAATATTGTAATACTACTATACTACTAATATAATACCTTTTTTGGAAATTTTGATAAAAATCAGCCTGAACATTTCTGAGGTAACCATTTCACATGTGATTTTTAATTTCATTTGATAACAGTGATGAAAGATAATGGATACTTCAATGCTGGCCAGATTATGGCAATGTCAATTGCTCATGGGGGACAGAGTCCATGTTTCCTGTCTGAACTCTTGTATGAGTGTCTTCAAAAAGGTCCGGATAATGTAAAGGTCAAAACTGAACATATTACTGATGAAGAAACAAGGTCACAGGTGCAATCGGTGAGTACATTTTCCTTTAATTCTATTGAATTTATAAACAATTATTAATTTTGCATGCACTCATTAACATGCAAGTTAAACAGGACAGCTAACAGTTGTGTATCTTGATTCTAAACAAAAGTCAATAAATATTTGCTGTTCTCATATCCTAATGTTATTTTAATGTTTTCAGATCCTACAAGCTGAGACTGAATCACATCTGCAAGATGCAGTTGCACAGGCATCCAGCTTGATCAGTCTTGCAGGTCACAATGTTCGCATAACACTGCAAAACAAAGCAGAGACTGCTTTGGACTTGACTCACTGGTATGTCCTCCAGCGGACCCGTGCACCTTTTGAAAGGTATGTTTATAGTTGCTGCCATAGAAACTATGTTACCACTGTATAAGAACAATTTCAATTTCAACCCAAACAACACATTGCAATTTGTTTCCCTTTTAATAGGTTCAGAGATGGCTTAATGTCTCTAGGTGTCCTAGATGCTATCCAGAGATACCCTCAACAGATGAAGTGCCTTTTTTTGAAGGCTGAAAAGAGTTTAACAGCAGCTGATGTAGAGAATCTCTTCCGGATCATTCACTCTGAAAGAGGGAGTAATGCATTCTAAGAAGGGTGCCGTACCCTGGCTTTTTGGCAAGACTACCTTCAGGATGCTGAATGTAAGTTTTAAACTGTTTTGGCTGCATCATGATAGTACATGACATTGGTAAAAAAAATATTTTAATTGAGACGCTCCACTCTGTAAGACAGTTTATATGAATTATAAATACATTAATCCAGGCAGCAGGAGTGTTTGTCAGCAGTTTGAATCCAGCTCAGACCAAATATTCAGTACGGCTAGTAGCTGCAGAGGTGCCAGTTCGTCTTCTGGGTACAGCCAAAATACCCTTGTTGCTCGGGCACTGAACCCCCAACTGCTCGGGGACCATCCTTTGCAAGTGGTGCTCACTGCAGAGCCAGTGGACATGCAGAAAGGTGGAGCTTCACCTACTCCAGCTCCATTTCTCTGGACCTATTTTTAGGGTTTTGGTAAGAATATCTGTAAGCCAATCAGAGACAGAGTGAGGACATGCCTTCAGGTCCAGGGAGGTGGAGCTGGACTAGGTCATTGGCTCTTCATTCAGGCTACACGATTTCATATAAAACATTGCACATCCATAATCATATCTGGGTTGTAATGGCTTCTTGTGCATCCAGCAAAATATGAGCAAAATTAGCCTGGATTTCTTATGGTCCTCATCAATTCCTATGTATTTATTTTTTGTTCGTTTGCCCTGCTCTTCAGGGCATAGGCTACAGAGGTTCAGCCCATCTTTAAGATTTAATTTAACTTGCTAGTCAGGTGTTTCTGAACCCGCTTATCCTCTGCCTTTCTTTTATAATGGTGTCCTGATTGTTTATGCCATATTAGGAACTTTAGGTACTTTTTCACAGCATAGCCTAGCCCAAAACACAGGTGTTATAAGGGCTACCAGGGCTACCTAGCCTAGACATTTCAAAAATAAAAAGCTAATGTGTTTCAGACGGAAACACCGGATGCTGGGATGTAGTTCACTTGAAAATAATTTATTTTAACGCAGTGAAAATGTTTAAATTAATTCTCTCAGGGCTGCCTATCTATATTTTTCTACCACTCGTCAAAAAGTCTGTCTTGTTGCTTCCTTCCGTGTCCAACCACACAATGTCTCAGAACCAGAGCACTTGGTCTCATCACAGGCGCAGCCTGGTGGCGAAACCGTGCAGTGCATCCTATCACATTACTACATTAGTTACTGCTGTCTAAATAAATACTGCAGCCTGAGAGAATCAACAACAACAACACATCAACCCGAAATAATTCTCAATAAAACTGTTTAGGGGAATTTAACTACTTACCTCTCTAACATCACTTTGCATTACTTCAGTGGTACAATACTTTAGGAAAATAGTCATAGTCATCATTAATTGTGATACTTTCTTTTAATGTCTTACAGGTGAAAACGACGTCTCTCTGCAGGATATTCTTGTTTTCCTCACGGGATGTGACAGTGTCCCAGCGCTGGGCTTCTCCCCAAAGCCAAGCCTTGAGTTCATCACACATTCCCGATTTCCACAAGCAAATACTTGTGCAAATATTCTTCGCATTCCAGTTCATGCAGAATACACTGCTTTTAAATGTGATATGACTTTTGCCATACGCAATTCACCAGTATTTGGAAGAGCGTGAGAGGTAATATTATGGAGGGCTGTTAGAGCTCAGTTATGATGAGGAAGTTTGTTTGTTTATTTGTTTTTCAAAAATAATTGCTGTCATTTAATTTTGTTTTTCCTAGAGAAAGTATTGAATAAAGGCATGAAGAAATATAAGTAGAAATGTAATATGTTACTTTTGAAGATATATTTCAAGCCATGGTTTTTGTTTCAAATTGAATAATGCAAACTTCTAAGTTGACAACTGTAAAATGTATGTCATTTATCTCTACCCTTTGATATGACCCAAAGCAGCAGTTAGCAGAGATTATTCTCTCTAGTGGTTATAGTAAGGCCTTCCTAATAAATGGTTCTACTGTATGTTTCTACTTTGTATGGACTGGTTCATTGTCATTTTAGTGTCTGTGATGACTAGGATATGTGCGTTCAGTACTTGCCATATTTTTTCAATTTGAAAAACTGTAAACAAAATGAATTTATCCATAAGTCCATCTTCACCTATAGGGTTGAATAGAATTTACTTAACTAAAAGAACTGAATACTTCATCTATAACTGAATATAATATCCATATGGTGATAACACCACATTTTGTTATTTAAGAAAAGCACATTATAGGCAAATCTTCGATCTAGGACCTGAACACACATTTATTTATATCTGAGTCTATATGTGACAATGTATGACACCACAATAATGTAACAACTTAATTACTGAAGCTAGTAGACTATCTCTCAAGCAGGTCACATGCTCTGACAAAAAGTTCAGTTCCATGATTTCCATCATCAGTGAAGGGGTTGATGGGCCTTAACTCTTCATTCCACTGGTGATCATAAGGGGGTTGCACAGGCACACGATTGATTGCCCTTTGATGCTGAGGACGTTGGCGCATTCCAATTGTCCATAGTTGCAGTGGGGACCGACTTTCCATTGTCCTCAAGCTGTGGTTGTTCCACTGGCTCATCTCATCCACAGATCTGTTAATTCTTGGATGATAAACATGGTGAAGAGCTGTAATGTGAATTTTCCATAAATTTTCCATAAAGAGGAAAAGGTCTTTATAGTATCCTGACACAACCCTGTTTACTTCTGCCCACAATCTTTCAATTCTTTGATTATGGACACTACGTCCAACCATGAAACTTCCTCTGTTTGTTCCTCGATTCTCAATCATGAACCGTGCAACATCAATGTTCTCGCTACCAGCATCACCCTGAAAAAGATGCAAGGCAGTCGATGCTCGGTTGTCTGTGCAACATCTCAGGAAGGTAATGCAGCGACTGTAGCCATCAACTGCTCCATGATACACAAATCTCCATGGATTTAACTTGTGGTTTGTGTCAATGTGCCTGAAATAAAAATAAATTAGTTATTATTATTACTATTATTATCATATTTATCATCATCATCATCATTATTATTATTATTATTATTATTATACTTTCAGCCTCCCATGTGCTGAGGCTGCAAGTACAAGTACAACCCCTGCAGCGGCCGCAGGTTCGACTCCCTCCTGCGGCCCTTTGCTGCGCGTCTTCCTCTCTCTTCCCCCCCTTTCCTGTCTCCACTACAGCTCCTCAAAAAATGTCTTTAAAAAAGTTTTAAATCTTTAAGAATTACTGCATTATCTCATCACATTTTTTTGTATTTTGCAGACAGTTTTGGCCCTCCTAAATCAATATTTTTAATGAGTCAGTGGTCAATGCATTGCGTCATTGACCAGCTGGGGAAAAATAACTAATGTTAATCAAATTTATAAAACAGCACATACCACACTTGATTTGGGGCAGAGACATTGTAGACCCTCCGTTGAATTGCCCTTCGTCCTCTCAAGGCTCGCCCCACTGGATCTACTGTTCTTAAATGCTCCCGTACCCGCCAACGCTGAACTCTGATTCTTCTTGCTCTCAAACTACCAGTGACATAGGTCTCTCCGGAACCGGGGGTTTGCCTGAGAATCTCAGCAATAAGTCGATCCAGATCGGCGTTTGCAGTGTCAGTAAAACTCCCATAGTCCACCAGACCGAGTTGTGTCCTGTGGTTGTACAGTGTTCGTATGTTTACAGACAGCATAAGACACCAATAAGACACCAATAATCATTTTATGTAATAATAAATTATAACAAATTTGTAACTTCTTTACTGTACCATGTATTAAGTACCCTTATTTAAATATTACTTACTTTGGCCTTCCTCTCTGAGATGCATAATGTGTTCCCATGCCATGCGCTTGTACATCACCTTCCAGTTGGAATGTTATTTCCGCCAACATCTCCCTGAGAGATTCATAAATTCCTTCAAGATTGACGCATAATGTTCTTTCAGCAATGTTTTGTTGAACATTACTCATAAGTACTGTGAATGTCGCAATAATGGAGATATGATCCTCAAGGTGACGCGATATAGTCTCCAAACTGTTTGTGTCATTTGGAGTACAACCTGTGGCAAAAAAGTTTTCCAGTTCAAGAAAGTATTGGAATATTTCAACTGATGCCATTTTGTAAAACCAGCAAATTCAGAATGCTATCACTTTGATGAAAAGGATACAACTTGGTTTTGGATGTCATTCAAGTATTATCACATTTTTTCAATATAATAATTCAATATATTCAAAGTTTCATTCCATATATTCAAAGTTTCATTCCATATATTCAAAAGTTTCATTCCATATATTCAAAAGTTTCACTCCATATATTCAAAGTTCATTCCATATATTCAAAAGTTTCATTCCATATATTCAAAAGTTTCATTCCATATATTCGGCATGATCTCATTATGCCTTTGTCTGTCTGTCTGCAGTCCGCTGTGTGACTAACGTGCCCAAAGCTGACAATGTGTCGCGGATCATAAAATACGTTCAATCAATACTAAACTAAATTTTCGCCCTGCATTGGTCTATGAATGTGGGTGATTCTTATTGTATCTAAACAATATATATAATATATATATATATATAATATATATATATATATATATATATATCATATATATATAGCTTCTCTTTCAGTTCATGAAACCCTGTAGCCGCAGCAGCTTCTCCAGTCCGGAGAAGTGCCGCGTCAGAGCGCAGTGCCATTACGCACGCCATTCACGGTGTTTACCTTCTAATCACCTGAAAACTATATCCACTAACCATACAGTGTTTTGGTCCCTTTCGGGTGTATGGTCGGAGATTGTACACAGGGGCTGTATTGGGGCACTCCTGAGAGGTGGAGGGCATGCTCAGGTTGGCCCGATAAGCGCTGTCTGGCCTGTAAAAAATTGAGCGAACCTCTTCTTCGGAAGTACGGGCAGGGTATGGGGCAGGGGTATTTGGGGGATTCTGGCACGCATTTGCCAGTGTATTTATATGTCTTCATTGTTAAGTATCGCTGCAACTAGTTTGCGGGCGGCTGACTCACGTCATTAGCTTTTTTTGTGTAACAGACTACACACAAGATGGCTGCAGGCACTGCCGCAAAGTCTGACGTCAGCGAAGTTTCAATCAATATATTCAAGGTTTCACTCCATATATTCAAAGTTTCATTCCATATATTCAGACTTCATTCAATATATTCAAAGTTTCATTCCATATATTCAAGGTTTCATTCAATATATTCAGACTTCATTCAATATATTCAAAGTTTCATTCCATATATTCAGATGTTCATTCAATATATCAAGGTTTCGTTCAATATTTCAGACTCATTCAATATATTCAAGGTTTCATTCAATATATCAGACTTCATCCATATATTCAAGGTTTCATTCATATATTCATTCATTCATATTCACTTCATTCATATATTCAAGGTTCACTCCTATATTCAAAGTTTCATCAATATATCAAAGTTTCTCAATATTCAAGGTTCACTCCAATATATTCAAAGTTTCATCAATATATTCAAGGTTTAATTTCCTGAACGCATGCCATAATATATATATATAAATATATATAGATATATAATATATATATATATTATATATATATAATTATATATAGATATAGATATATGCTTTTTGTTTAAAAATGAGAGACTCTACTGAATGGTTTGAGTCCTGTGTCCTAAAAATAAAGCAAAACTCAAGTAGTAACTAAACAAGACTGCAATAATAATGAGGGGGCTCTATAGTGCCCATGGCGCCTGTTGGGGGGGCGCTGCAATGGGAAAAAAATGTAGGTTGCGTCGCATTAGTTTGATAGGTTAGGATTCAGAACCTAAAATGGGCTGGTTTGTAGAGTCCCTGAAAAGCAGTTGTTAACAATAAGAAAGCTGGACAAAAAAGCCTCTCTCTCATCCTCGCTCTCTCCTCTCCATCCTCCCTCATCTCTCTCTCTCTCATCTATATATACTATATATATATAATATAGTATAGATAGATAGATATATATATATATGATATAGATATATATATATAATATATATACATATATATATGCTGTTTGTTAAAATAATGAAGTACTTTACTGAATGGTTCTGAGTCTGTTTATCTGTTTAAAATAAAGCAAAACTCAAAGTAGTACTAAAACAAGACTGCAGTAATTAATGAGGGGGCTGGACAAAAAAGCTCTATAGCGCCCCATGCCCCAAGATATCCTCATTACAGTCCCCCATGATACATTTAAATGTATGATTATTGAGGGTGGGAATTACCTTAGTATTTCCAATAAAGTATGCATAACATTCAGAATGCTCATTAAAAACCGAAATACTTACATAGTCTGATTCCTATTCTGCCCTGATTTTTTGTTTTGCTGCAAGACACAATTCTGAATATGTGTGTTAGTGGAAAAGCGTATTACAAGTTTAGCACAGTTTTGCTTTGGACCATAGTATTTGTGTTGCTAAAGACATGCATTTTGCAAGAAGCTGTTCAGTGTTACACTTTGTTATTGCTACCACTTGTGCTCTCAAACAACATAATGTGGACAGAATATGACATGTCATAGTAACTGTGCGTTCAGCTGTTTAGTGTTACACTTTGTTACTGCTACCACTTGTGTTCTCAAACAACATAATGTGGACAGAATTTGACATGTAATAGTAACTGTGTGTTCAATATCATCACTGCACATAGATCCCTATAGTTGTACTCAGTCAGTATTCAGTAAGAGAAAACATTATATCAGTGAAATAAGTACAGCGTCATGAAAGCTGTAGTATGTCTGTGTAACTTCAACAATTACATCCTCTGTGTCTTTCACGTACACATGATCTATTAATGTACCTTTTTCAGTTGTACATTGTCGCACATGTTGAGTGTAGCCATGCTGCTCCAGTAACTTTTGAATGGAAGATGAAACCAAGATGTCCTCATTAAAGTCTCCCATGATCATTTTTCTACCAGCATGCTTGTCGAGGTGAAAGATGACCTGCAATAACTTCTGTCGAAACATGTCAATCTTATAGGAGTTTGGCCTGTACAGAACAGCAGCACACAAATTTACATGTTGCATTTCGAAATACAGGCATTCAATGTTGCACTTTTCTGGAAGTAACACCTGCACATCAATGTTCTCTGAACAATACATACCAACTCCACCTCTTTGTTGTTGTTTGAGCACTGCAAACATTGGGTCAGAGTCATCGTAACAGTTCCCTCGTGGGTTGTGGTGGAAAACGTGTCCTGCAAGTTGTGGTTCTTCTTTTGTGTTTACATCGAGCCATGTCTCTGTTAAGCAAATACAGTCAGCTTTCATTAGGGCTTTATGTGCTTCAATATCCAAAATGTGTGCCTTTAAACTCTGGACATTGTGCAGTGCTATTGTACAAACAGGGTTTACATCACATGACAAAGTCTTTACAAACTTAAAGGCAGGCATGCTTTCCATAGCCAAGGTGATTTTATTGTCACAATATATAGCTGACTGTTTAAAGTCTTCAATTTGCAGTCCACCAAGACTTTTCAGGCGACTCAGTGCAACATATGCTTGTCCTGGAGCAAAGATCTTCTTGAGTGATACAACTGCTCTTTCAACAGTAAGGCCTTGACATTTGTGTATTGTTACAGCCCATGAGAGGCATAGTGGCACTTGTCTCCTTATTCCGCCATCATGTGTTACTTGGTCTTCTTGTACCTCAATGATTGTTGAATGTTCAGAAACCCTTTTTGCTTTCAGTCTTTGTATCTTACCAACATTTGGATTTTCAAACTCCACATGTATAGCTGCAGGGAGATCATCATGGTCTTTACCTGTAATGATTTTCACCACTGTGCCACATGCTCCATTGACAAGGCCATCAGACACATCTATATTCTTTTTCAGCATCACTCTTGCTCCAACACCCAAAGACACACACTTTGGCAGGCATGAATTGAACACTTTTCTATGAAAACCTACTTTGGGTTCCATTCTTCCAGTTTTGGGACTTCGTACAAAATCATGAGCTTTTATGCTGATTGCATCAGGGCAGGTTTCGTGCAGTCTCTTAATGTTATACTCATCGACTTCTGCATTTGTAGCATAAATGTGTATGGCTGTGCTTTCTTCACCTGTTTCACACTGTGTCAGACTGAGAACATCATGGTCGTCGAGTGGTTCATTCTTTGTATGAGTTCTGAGGCGATTGAGCATCTCTGCAAATGCTGCATTTTCTTGTCTAACAACTTTAGTTAACTGAGCAACTTCAAAGTTGTTCTCCCACAGGTTGGCTCCTTTGTTGTCTGCAAAAAGCGCCTGCCTTTCACTGGTTTTAACTGGTAAAAGTCTCCCAGCAGATTAATGCCACGTTTGAAAACAGGAAATAATCACCAGTTTGTTTGATTTGACGAAGTCTACCATGAATGTAGGCCAGAAGACGGTGGTCAACCATAGATATTTCATCAATGATCAGAAGTGCACATTGCTCTTTTAGTTCTTAAAGAATAACTTTCTCATCGCTTAGTGGTTGATACGGCAGAGTGGCATTTGCACCAATTGAGAAAGTGTTGTGAATTGTTGCAGCACCGATATTGTATGCAGCCACACCTGTTGGTGCTGTTAGAAGCACAGTGAGAGCGTCTGGGTTTTCAGCAATCTGTGACAATAGCCCCGTGGATTCATAATGTATAGCTTTGATTAAATGGCTTTTTCCTGTTCCTGCTCCGCCAGTGATGAACAATCGCAAAGGTTCTGGTTGTGGTCCAAGCAATTTCTGCAAACACCACTTACGTACAGCAAAAATTATGGGCTTGCTCTTCATTGAGTGATCTTAGTAAATGCAGCGCATCTGTCTAGGCATTGTCACATGATTTGTCTCCAAAGTACATGCAGTGTGTGGTTTTGCTGTCAAGTCAGGAAGAGTTCATCATCATCACCTTCATCATCTACGACTTTGTCTTTCATCAGATCCAAACAATGAAGTCGTTCTTTTTCTGTTTCAGGACATATCTGAGCCCAGGCATCTCTAAATCAATGTCTGGTCAAGCAACTCTTTAGCCCTGTCAATGTCTTCAGTTTCTTTTTCAAACAAGGCTTTATTAGAATCCACAATCATTGAAACTTTTTGGACATCGTTGCCGCATTTCACTGCACCATTCTTATAGAAATCTTCATATTTATCAAACTGAGGTGGTTTCAGATGACAGTCATTGTAGTATGGCAAAAACAATTGGAGCAATGAACGAAAGTACTTCTCTGTATTTTTGGTCGGAGAAAACCTGGGATAGCTACTGAGTCTGTAAATGTCATTATATCAACGCATCCCACTCTCCAAGATTGTAAAAGTGGCTACAGGCTGCGTTCAAAAAGCCGTTGTTTCAAACTGCCTAATGCTGAGATCACACTGTGGAGCCTTTGTTTCAGGGGCCGAAACAAATTCAACCAGTTGTGACAAAAAGTGTTTTCCCTACTGCAGTTTCATTGAATGTGCTGCGAAGAACATCTACCAGCCATGCTATAGCCCTGGAGGGCTCTACTTAGCTTCACAGTGTTGCTAACTCAGCCAATAAAATGCTTTATGCTGGCCAATGTTACCATGCGTTTATCACGGATAAGGTTTATCTTTCTCTATTTAGCTAAAGCAGCCAACATTTGCATTGACTAGAAGAGGGTCAACAAGTGATTTCAAAATGCATTTTGAGGGGAACATGATGTCTGTACCTCACTGATCCACTATGGAGTCATTCTTTGGGGTCCACATTTGACGTATGAAATTGATGGCATAGAATCTTGTCAAGACATGGTAATAAAAATATTAAACTGCATGGTGGCACTGTACACAGTTCAGGGGGCAACGTGACTACGCTTCCATCTTGCGGGGACCATGAATCACCTGATGCATATTTATTTGAAATGCACGGCCAATCCATTTATTCAGTCTAGACCAAACTGGTGGGACCAACCTGACCAGAACACGCTTGCCTCCCGCAAGCATGTTTATCTGCCTTCCCAATTTTTTGTTCACCTTCTTCCAGGAGCAAAGTATTCACTAAGAAAAAGAACACACTTCTCCAGGGAGCCAGGAATGTACCTACTCCTGTTCGGGCTTCTACTTCATTACGCTGTAATTACCTTTCATAGTGACTTCCCGGTCTAAAACACTTTTAAGTGAAGTTACTGTCACTGCAATCATCCTGGAGGAGTGTATGTAGTCCACAAACTACTTCACACCCTGCAGTTTGCTGATGTGTTTGATTAAAATCCCATTGGCGCTTTTTTATGCGCAATGGGAAAAACAGAAATATTACAAGTGCCCGCAGGGAAGGGACCACAGACTCAAAAATAACCCTTATTTTTAATTTGCCAATACACGGAGTCCAATGTACACCAGTGTGATCACCGCTGTTACAATGCTGAAAAATAGCACACTTTGGGGTATTACAGGCCACACTGACCCTGTGTATGAGCTGTATAAAAAGTAGGCTTGAGATTCCCATTTAAACTGCAGCTTGCTGCTGACCAAATGCTCTTAATTCACTGCAAAAGAGGAAAACAATGTGCTAAATGTGCATGCTAGGCATTTGTCTTACCCACTATTCCATCATTCGGTCTTCAGACCAGGAAACATACAGCAAAATGGCTCACAAGACAATCACCTCACTTCATTATTCATTGCCTTGGTGGTATTAATTGGTGTTATGAGCCGTGTTATATGTTGTGGTCGTGTTGATTTTCCATCTAAAAACCATCAATGACACCCAGTCCTGTTCACCTTCGCTCTCCGATATGTGTAACTGTTGAAATTGAGAATGTAGTGTCCTGCTGGCGAGCTGGCTATTACGATGTGATGATGGATTTAGCAAAAACACACAGTTCGTTTGACTGAGAGAGGATAACTCTCGTAATAATGTTAGCTGCTGAAATGTAGGGCTGTTAAGGGGCATGCATTATATCATGTTTAACGATCCACAATGACTTATCAGTGCAAACACTCACATTAATGCATCTACACTGCAATCAATGATCATTCAAGTGCAGTACATGCATTTTTCCTCCCGTCATGGAACATGTTCACTCAACTGTGGAAATGTGTGTTCTGTCTGTTAATGGAGGATGTAGGCGTTTGTACTCCTAATCTACCCTTTTTTTTTTTTTTTTTTTTTTTTTTTTTTTTTTTTTTTTTTTTTTTTTTTTTTTTTTTTTTTCTTTTTTTTTTTTTCTCGCTTCATCTGTCATTATCTGTTTAATCTCCTCCCACACCCCACACCAGAAAAAAACAAGAATACTGCCAACACTCGACAATATTTGTTATTATCTGACATGTCCCGGTCCTTAATTATTGTTAAACGTGCACAACCACATTTAAACTTTCTCCTTTTCAAACATGGAGCGATAAAAAGGTTTCATTTCATGTGTGACTTGTAAACCACATCTTGAATACTGTGTTAGGTTTTATGGACAATAAAGCCATTCATTCCCAGCCCACAATGTGTTTAAACTGTCAAAGAATCTTACTCCTTACGTGAGCAAGGTGTCTTAATGAGTGAGAGTGGGCTAGAGTTTTGTCGTTCCAACGATAAGCCCTTGAGTGTCTGTTGAAGACATGTCCCTTTCTCCTACCTTCTTTTATTCCATAACACTGCTGTATTTCAAGGGCTCTCCGAGAGACATCTGAGCTGCAGAAAGCACTGGACAACTTTGCAACGTCCCCTGTGAGGACAGAGAGAAAAGAAACTGAGGAGGTCTGTAGTTTTGCTCTTCTTCGCTTATTATTTAATCATAGGGAACTCAATTTTGATTAACAAATATATTTAATCGAATTTGGGCCTTTTGCTGTGATTAGTAGCCTATACACTGGTGGCCGTGGCGATCTGGATGTGATGAGAGGGACTCTATGAGCTCAACCTGGGGCACTGGATTCATGAACTGAAAGTCAATGGATGAGGAGGGTCAGGATTGTGCCCTGATATGACAGCTGACCGGGCGTGAGGTGAGAACAGGACTACAGACTGACAGCAACAACGTGGATTGGCTGTGATGAACAGGCAAAGTCTGTTGGTTTACTGACAGCGTAGAAGATGGATAGTCTTCATTTCATTAGATTTTTCTTATTTCATATTGACCCTTATTTCTTCATGAATGACAGTTTATCAGAAAACTTACTAAAGAGTTCACACAATGATAAATTATTTAATTAATCTTGCACCTTGCACTTTTTTTAACCTCACCCGCAAGGTAAGCAAGGTACTAACGTCACGGCTGAGGGTTGGCAGAACAAATGACCGAAAGCTCTTAGAGTTTCAGCTGATGGAGATGTTGGCGGAGTGAACAACAAAATCAGCAAAAACCTCCCTGCGGCCAGTCTTTCTGTTGGCTGCATGCCCGACCCCAGCTCAGTACGACATGCAGAGTCTTCTGCTGGAACTTATGGAGGCTCCAGCCTGCAGAGTCCTGGCATCTGAGGCAACTAAATGAGGAAAAAAGATCTCTGAGGAATCTTCCCCAGCTCATCGGAGATGAGTATGATGATAGGGATTACTGGTGATGATTGAGATGATAATCCGAGGTCTTGGTGACAAGTTGACGGCGAGGAGTTTAACATCATCATTATTCCTGGCGCTCAGTGCAACCGCCACACTGTGTCCCACCTCGGACACTATGGTGAGTTTCTTGCTCTCTCTTCAAATCCGTCCTATGTGTTTGAAAGGGACTGCCAACTAGAATTGCTGGGAGAACCTGCTTATGTGTTAACAACGGATTATGGTTTGTTTAAAAAAAAAACAACCTTTTTTTTACAAACGTGTTAGTTTTTATTAATGTGTGGCTATCTCATATCACCCAATCGTTACAATTACATGCATACTTACTCAGTGACTGAGAATGATGACTTGAAAACATGAATGGTAGTGACAAGACAGCACTTTGATGTTTTTGTGGTTTAACACGATTTGGCAAAGCAGTCCACATCGTGAAATCCAAGTGTTTGACCAGGAAAATGGATGAAGTAGATGAGTCTGTGACTGGAGTGCCTGAGTTATGGGGTCCCTGTGAAGCTGTGCATTCAAACATGACAGAGCTGTTAGCTACCTTCTACTACTCAGCATGTGTATTCTTTGCACAGGTTTACATGTTTACATTTCTATATGCACAATTGCACAAATTTGCACAATGATTTTCCCCATATATAACCAAACTGTAACTCATAACCAGCTATTTATGCTGATGATCCTCAAAC
This sequence comes from Larimichthys crocea, assembly GCF_000972845.2. Classification (NCBI taxonomy): domain Eukaryota; kingdom Metazoa; phylum Chordata; class Actinopteri; family Sciaenidae; genus Larimichthys; species Larimichthys crocea. The sequence goes on along the minus strand of NC_040013.1, from coordinate 47,847,669 downwards.
ATACACATACACTCTGATTTAGCCGTTTTTGTTTTGTTTTGGTAAGACACATTACAGATTCATCTTTCCTCTACAGCAAGATTCCTCTTCTGGGACAGCTGACCTCTGGCCTGTCTGTTTGTGAATGCCTGTGCCACTGGCCACGAGCATCTCAATGGAACGTAGTGTGTTTCACATTGGGCAAACATACCTGTATGTAATTACACAGCAAATGTAGTTGTAAGTAACAGTACACATACTTTTGGTTAACAGGTAAAAGACAAGATACATGCCTTCATTTATGGACAATAGTATTTCCAGCAAATGATGCATAACATTCAGAATGCTCATTAAAACAGAAATACTTACATAGTGTGATTCCTTTCTGCCCTGATTTTCTGTTTTGCTGTAAGAATTCTCAATATGTGTGTTGTGAAAACCTATACAAGTTTAGCACAGTTTTGCTTTGGACCATAGTGTTTGTGTTGCTAAAGACATGCCTTTTGCAAGAAGCTGTTTAGTGTTACACTTTGTTATTGCTACCACTTGTGTTCTCAAACAACATAACGTGGACAGAATATGACATGTAATAGTAACTGCATGTTCAATATCATAACTGCACATAATTTCTATGTTGTAGTCATCAGTAGTCAGTATGGGGTTTTTGTAGAGGAAAACATTTATCAGTGAATATAAGTACAGCGTCATGAAAGCGTGTAGTATGTCTGTGTAACTTCAACAATTACATCCTCTGTGTCTTTCACGTACACATGATCTATAATGTACCTTTTTCAGTTGTACATTGTCGCACATGTTGAGTGTAGCCATGCTGCTCCAGTAACTTTTGAATGGAAGATGAAACCAAGATGTCCTCATTAAAGTCTCCCATGATCATTTTCTACCAGCATGCTTGTCGAGGTGAAAGATGACCTGCAATAACTTCTGTCGAAACATGTCAATCTTATAGGAGTTTGGCCTGTACAGAACAGCAGCACCAAATTTACATGTTGCATTTCGAAATACAGGCATTCAATGTTGCACTTTCTGGAAGTAACACCTGCACATCAATGTTCTCTGAACAATACTACCAACTCCACCTCTTTGTTGTTGTTTGAGCACTGCAAACATTGGGTCGAGTCATCGTAACAGTTCCCTCCTCGTGGTTTGTGGTGGAAAACGTGTCCTGCAAGTTGTGGTTCTTCTTTTGTGTTTACATCGAGCCATGTCTCTTTAAGCAAATACAGTCAGCTTTCATTAGGGCTTTATGTGCTTCAATATCCAAAATGTGTGCCTTTAAACTCTGGACATTGTGCGTGCTATTGCACAAACAGGGTTTACATCACATGACAAAGTCTTTCAAAACTTAAAGGCAGGCATGCTTTCCATAGCCAAGGTGATTTTATTGTCAAATATATAGCTGACTGTTTAAAGTCTTCAATTTGCAGTCCACCAGACTTTTCAGGCGACTCAGTGCAACATATGCTTGTCCTGGAGCAAAGATCTTCTTGAGTGATACAACTGCTTTTCAACAGTAGGCCTTGACATTTGTGTATTGTTACAGCCCATGAGAGGCATAGTGGCACTTGTCCTTATTCCGCCATCATGTGTTACTTGGTCTTCTTGTACCTCAATGATTGTTGAATGTTCAGAAACCCTTTTTGCTTTCAGTCTTTGTATCTTACCAACATTTGGATTTTCAACTCCACATGTAAGCTGCAGGAGATCATCATGGTCTTTACCTGTAATGATTTTCACCACTGTGCCACATGCTCCATTGACAAGGCCATCAGACACATCTATATTCTTTTTCAGCATCACTCTTGCTCCAACACCCAAAGACACACACTTTGGCAGGCATGAATTGAACACTTTTCTATGAAAACCTACTTTGGGTTCCATTCTTCCAGTTTTGGGACTTCGTACAAAATCATGAGCTTTTATGCTGATTGCATCAGGGCAGGTTTCGTGCAGTCTCTTAATGTTATACTCATCGACTTCTGCATTTGTAGCATAAATGTGTATGGCTGTGCTTTCTTCACCTGTTTCACACTGTGTCAGACTGAGAACATCATGGTCGCCGAGTGGTTCATTCTTTGTATGAGTTCTGAGGCGATTGAGCATCTCTGCAAATGCTGCATTTTGTCTTCTAACAACTTTAGTTAACTGAGCAACTTCAAAGTTGTTCTCTCACAGGTTGGCTCCTTTGTTGTCTGCAAAAAGCGCCGTGCCTTTCACTGGTTTTAACTGGTAAAAGTCTCCCACGCAGATTAATGCCACGTTTGCAAACAAGGAATAATCACCAGTTTGTTTGATTTGACGAAGTCTACCATGAATGTAGGCCAGAAGACGGTGGTCAACCATAGATATTTCATCAATGATCAGAATGTGCACATTGCTCATTTTAGTTCTTAAAGAATTAACTTTCTCATCGCTTAGTGGTTGATACGGCAGAGTGGCATTTGCACCAATTGAGAAAGTGTTGTGAATTGTTGCAGCACCGATATTGTATGCAGCCACACCTGTTGGTGCTGTTAGAAGCACAGTGAGAGCGTCTGGGTTTTCAGCAATCTGTGACAATAACCTCGTGGATTCATAATGTATAGCTTTGATTAAATGGCTTTTTCCTGTTCCTGCTCCGCCAGTGATGAACAATCGCAAAGGTTCTGGGTTTTGTCCAAGCAATTTCTGCAAACACCACTTACGTACAGCAAAAAATATAGGCGCTTGCTCTTCATTGAGTGATCTTAGTAAATGCAGCGCATCTTGTCTAGGCATTGTCACATGATTTGTCTCCAAAGTACATGCAGTGTGTGGTTTTGCTGTCAAGTCAGGAATGAGTTCATCATCATCACCTTCATCATCTACGACTTTGTCTTTCATCAGATCCAAACAATGAAGTCGTTCTTTTTCTGTTTCAGGACATATCTGAGCCCAGGCATCTTCTAAATCAATGTCTTGGTCAAGCAACTCTTTAGCCCTGTCAATGTCTTCAGTTTCTTTTTCAAACAAGGCTTTATTAGAATCCACAATCATTGAAACTTTTTGGACATCGTTGCCGCATTTCACTGCACCATTCTTATAGAAATCTTCATATTTATCAAACTGAGGTGGTTTCAGATGACAGTCATTGTAGTATGGCAAAAACAATTGGAGCAATGAACGAAAGTACTTCTCTGTATTTTTGGTCGGAGAAAACCTGGGATA